>NC_139623.1:30244388-30274388 GCF_964638095.1 Poromitra crassiceps | reverse complement strand
AAGTGATTTAAGAGTGTATAGATAGAATGTTAGGGTGTTCTACATATTTATATCAAAGACAGAGACTAAATTTCTTATTAAAATAAGTAATGTAAATAATAAAAGTAGTGTCACCTTACATCGACAAGGGGGACAAACTCATTTTTGGAATGTGTCATGTGTGTCCCACAGTATGTGATGTACTTCTAAATATACAGTTGGGGAAACAGAGATGAGCTCCTTTGAGGTAACTGGAGCCTCCAGAAGGCAGATAATGTGTCTCACGGTCAGTCAGAGCTCAGAAATGGAGGAGGTGCTAGATCTGTCCAGGAGGAGGTGCTAGATCTGTCCAGCATGGGCAAATAAACAAAGTAGAAGGGCAAGAGTATGTTCCTTACCAAGTGCACATTATGAGATGAAGTATTTTAGCTGTGACCAGCAGCTCTATAAGTCACTCTGTCGGTCGGTTGGTGGTCGGTCCAAAAAAACCACCCTGCACAGTTTTCGCCCTAGGAGGTTGAAATTTGGCATGGAGGTTAGTGTTTGTGTGTGTGTGTGTGTGTGTGTGTGTGTGTGTGTGTGTGTGTGTGTGTGTGTGTGTGTGTGTGTGTGTGTGTGTGTGTGTGTGTGTGTGTGTGTGTGCAGAACCAATCCAGTTATCCAGGCAGACAGCAGAGATGATTAATAAATTCACCTTGCTAAGGAGCGCAGACAGGACCCTCCATCCCTTACTGCTTACATGCACAACAACCCCATGTTGGCTGTGTGTCTTGAGTGATTTCCTGGACAGTCTTGCTGTCCTCCGCATGTCCTCTCACTCAGGCAGCTTTAAGTCCATCAGTCTGTCATTAGCCAGCCAGTCTCTCATGTCCTCTCACTCAGGCAGTAGACTAATAGCTTTAAGTCTATCTGTCTGTCATTAGCCAGCCAGTCTCTCATGGACAGTAGTGAGGCCACCCACCCTGTGGACCAACCATATTACCTATATCCATCCATCCACACATTTAGTGTCCATGATCCATCTCATTATTTTGGTCACTCACTACTACCCACGGCATGTAGGTGAGGACTGGAATGAAGATTGGATGGCAGATCAGGAGCTTCGCTGAGTGGCTCAGCACTCACTTCACCGCCGTGGTCTGATACAATGCTTGCATTTTTGCAGCTTTGTAGCTGATGACCTAACAGATGGTCAGTCTCATTGCACTCACTTGGGAATAAGACCCTAAGATGCCCACATTTCTCCACTTAGGGCAGTTCCTCACCCCTCACATGCATGGGACAAGTAACATTTTTGTGGGAGAGTACCATGCCCTCTGCCTTAGTGGCCGTTCACACTATACGCCGAAGCAATGGCAAAGCCACGCCAAAGCCATTTCGGCATCCTTGTTAACAGGTGAGACTGTTCACACCAGCCCCACGCCACGCCACACTGAAGCCACGCTGAAGACGCGCTGGAGCGATCGTTCAGGATTCAGTCCCATTTTCCAGGCGTGACGCATGAAGCTTGAAGCTGCCAGGCATGAAGTCAATGGGAGTTGTGGGCAGGTTCAAGGCGTGCTGAGGAGGCAATGAGAGGAAAAGAGAAGGCTTCTTGTGTGAACGGTTAGGCATCAGTTCAGCCTGTGCCTGTCTCAAGCTTCAGCTCTGCTTACGTTCAGTGTCCTGTGTGAACAAGGGCTTAGCCTTGGTTCTAGTGATGGGAATTACGGCTCTTTGAAGGGAGCCGGATCTTATGGCTCCGTTCCTTTCCGAGAGCCGTTCAAAATAGCGGCTCCTCGTTCCTTTTTTTTTTTTTTTTTTAGGGGGCGGGCACTAGCCTACTGTTTATCTGTGAAATCACTAGGATAATGATACAGTACGATTTGGATCAGATTTGATCTTAGACCCACCACTATTTCATTTTGCATCTGTGGACTGCAGCAGCATTAAATTACTCATAGCCTACAGTACTGTAGTTCCAGACCTGTCAATGATCTGCATTGTAAACATTAGCCTACACAAGGTGACACCATATCCATCTGCTTAGTCAGTGAATTTACTTCTATGAAATGTGTTGTGTAAATAAAGTTGGCTTTCCTTGAATGCAATTCATGCAACACTTCGCTGCCCAGAAAGTCGGCAGATGCACTGCGCGGCGTAGCCCGTTTTGATATTAAGCTGAGTCACCATGTGCTGGTTGCAATTAAGTGCACCTATCCTCCCTGCTCAGTGGACTAGCAGAGGGAGGGAGGTCTACCCTGCGTGTGTGGTGGGGATCGGCAGGCAGTGCAATTTGGGCACAACATTAAAACGAACGGCTCTCAAGTAGGACTCGGTTCCCTTCGTTCATAGCAAAGAGCCGTTCAATAGACTCGGATCGTTCGTGAACGTCACATCACTACTTCGTTCGCACCAGGCGCTATTCAGAAGCAGAGCTGAAGCTGCGCTGAACAGAAGCGGAGTGTCACGCTAAACCGGTCACACAAGAAGCACTCCTTTCCTCAGCGCCTCGCTCGGAGCTGCCTTCCCCCCGCCCACAACTTGCATTGACTTCATGCCTCGCAGCTCGGATTCAGCACGCTGCATGCTTGGAAAATAGAAGGGAAGCCTGAAATATCGCTTCAGCACAGCTTCAGCACAGCTTCTGCGTGGCGTGGCGTGTGGCTGGTGTGAATGGTCTCGCCTGTTAACAAGGATGCTGAAATCAAACTGTGTGGCTTCAGCATAGCTTCAGCGTAGCTTTAGCGCGTCTTTGGCGTATGGTGTGAATGAGGGCTTAGAGGTGCTGATACTCATCGCAGCTGCATCATACTCAGCTGCAGTCCACTCCAGTGCACATTGGAGAGCATTGCCTGATGAAGCCAGAAGGATGACATCATCTGCAAACATCAGAGATACCACCTTAATGTCACCAAACCGGAGACTAGACCTTGGCTCGGCCTTGATGTCCTGTCTGTGAATATCACAAACAGGAACGAGGACAAGGCACATCCCTGTGGGAGTCCAAGAATGCAAACAGAGCTTTTACTCCGAGTGTTGAGAGTGATGGTGAGAGATACACAGGAAGGCACGGGAGAGAGAGAGGACAAATGATCATGTGCCGGATTTGAACCTGGGGTGCAGCGGGAGGGACTGAGCCTTACTGTATGGTACGCGCTCTACTCAGTAAGCCAGTGAGGCGCCATCATGAAACCTTTTTAAAGCCCATTGGATAAAGTAAGAAATGAAGGATGGACGCGCTCAAAACAAGGCTGCATTTCTTAGTTCCTGAAAAGTTGATATTTTGAAGATGCAAGTTTTTTTTTATGGTCCACTTTTTCATGATCAGGCCAGGATCTGCATTGCTGCTTTAGGATCTCAAGTTCGATCATTGTCCTGAGTCTCCTTTCCAGTGCCTTGACATAGGCTTTTCTAGGGAAGCTGAACTGTGAGAATCCTTGATAGTTGGAACATACCTTCCCCTTTTTTGAAAATGGGGACCATGGCACTGTTGCCAAAATCCACATTATACAATATTGAAGAGGTGTCAGCCGTGACAGCCCAACAGTATCCAGAATCTTGTCCACGCCCAACACTATGCCACTGAGATGGTTTCTACCTACTTACATCTGTGAGTTTTGATTTGATCCTGCAAACTGAGCCCAATGTGCGTTGGACGTGCACACTTCTACTTAACATAAGGTCTCGACTCTAACTACCCCAGTGACCTCTGCCAAGGAGATGAGCTCAGGCTATCTGACTAGATTCACACTCTTATGAAGCTAATATGCATCTCATACATACTGTATATATCTTACAAAAAGAGTAATCCCTTTCAGCAAAGTATCAGCAGTTAGTTAAAACTGCAGTTATATGAGCAGGCTGGTGGTTTATCTCGCAAGCAAGAATAAAAATAAATCATACACACCTTTAAACAAATATGCGCGTGCGTGCGTGTGTGTGTGTACGCATGTATGTTGGGTATACTTGTTGCAGATACATGCTGTCAACAGAAGGAATGTATACAAGTTTATTTGTTTAGGAAAAACCCCTTGAGATTAATCATCTCGTTTTAGAGGGGGTCCAAAATGTATTTTCAGCCTCCAAATGTGTTTTGGAATGGATATCTTCTACATACTATAGAATAGTATATTCATAGTATGTACATAGTACAGTACATAGTATACATAGACTACATGTACAGTACATTATTTTTGGACATTTGGTTTGTAGATGTTGAAGCATATCTCTACACATAAAGTTGATATTTTGACAAGTAGGTTTGATTTTAGTTTTAGTTCGTTTTGAAAAGGTTTTTAGGAGGATTGAAATGTGGAGAAATTTGCCTACTCTGCTACAGCTGGCAGTCACACTGAAATCACCAACACACGACAGAGACGATTTTGATAGATATGGGGCAGCAAGTCAATGTATGAAGACGCGCCAAGAGTTTGCAACCTTGCAACTTACCCTGCACCACCAGTAAAGTCCCAAGAAGCGTTATAACCCCCAGAAATGTCCAAAAGCAATGAGCTGCCATTACGTTGTTCTTTCTACTAGACGATATTTCAGTCTAAACTTTGAGAGAGAGTAAGAGAGAGAAAGGTAGAGGTTATTTCTGACCCCTCGCTTCTCTCCCCCAGCTGTCGCTATCCATAGCTCGGATTACACAGCAGCTGGGAAATGCTAAACTAGGACTTTAAGTCACACTTGGGTCATCCACAATAATCATCATCATTAGGCAATAACTAGTGTCGACGTGATGATGACGGTAATAATATCAAGGTTTTTATTCCTGCTAGAAAGACTATAAGAATCACTTTAATGCATGAATAATCATAATCACTTTTATTGCCACAGTAGGTACTCGGATTACATACGAGGAATTTGACTTAGTGTAAGTATGCAGTGTAGCGGTCACATCAATAGTCAGAAGTCCCAAAAATATAGAAAGCTAAAATCACACATCCAAAAATCAATGTGCAGTCCAATATAAACTAAAGGAATAGAGTCAAACATTCTGGTAAGAAAAGCTGATATGATGCATTAAATGTAACCAATGCCGTCCAGCTCCTGCTTCTCTAAAGTGATGTTTGATGGTGGGGTGGGGGTGGGGGTGGGAGGGGGCGGTTTGTAGGTTCATGTCAGGGGGGATTCTGATCTGCTGTTTAAGCCGGCTGTGCTTGGGGGATATTGGGGCGGGGAGTTTTTTTTAGGGTCCTTGGTAGAGGGGGCATTTAAGCCTTGTTGATGAGGCCAATGGCAGTTGGGAAGAAGCTGTTTTTGTGATGAGACATTTTGGTCTTGACAGACCTCAGTCTCTTGCTGAGGGGGAGCATTTCAATGAGTTTGTGTCCGGGGTGATTTTACAAGACATTATTTTACAAGACCGCTTCAGTATCCTGGTGGTAGGCACGCCCTGAAGGGATGGCAGGTTGCATCCAATCACCTTTTCAGCACAGCGGATGATACGCTGCAGTCTGCTGTTGCTGTAGTGTAAACACAGTGCGTCGCTGCCCCCCACACTTCCTGAATGGTATTGCATCAAGGACTTTGATATCAAAGACATAAAAGTGGATTTTATGCAACAAGTTGGAAGCGGCAACATCTGTTATTTAGAAGAAGAGGATGTTGCGTATCGGATAGCGTCTTCACTTCAAGTTTCTGGCTCAGACACGGATTCTTTTAAGACCTAGATGTGAGAGCGGCGCGCTGGTCTGATTGGAAATGCTACATGGGTCCCCGGGTGCTAATGCTCAGTATGAGCGAGAAGCGCCCGGCTAGTTGGGAGCTTCACGAGCAGGACATAGCACGTGGGAGGATCACTCTATTCCCACCATTTCCCTTCTGCCCTGAACAGGCGTCCTGACCGACCAGAGGAGGCGCTAGTGCAGCGACCAGGACACAGCTACCCCTAATCCGGCTTCCCACCCCCAGACACAGCCAATCGTGCCTGTATGGACACCCGACCAAGCCGGAGGTAACATGGGGCCACGAACGTGCGTCCCTTGTGTTGGTAGGCAGGGAATCTACCGCTACACTACCCAGACACCCACTCTGCCGTTGTCCTTGAGAGTAGCAGCAGCGCATACCAGATGGTGATGGAGGAGGTGAGGATGGACTCAATGATGGAGGTGTAAGTGCACCATCTTTGGCAATGAAGGTCTCAATGAATGATAAATGTTTCCAGAGTGGGAGAACAGCATTGTAGCCTCACTGTCACTGGCGGCCATCTTTGAATTGAGGCCAAATCTGACTTCCCTCCATATCTGACAATAAACCTCATGGTATCAACTCACTATGTGAGAAATGTCATGCTTCTTTGAAAAAGTGCACAATTTTTATAAGAACATTTGTACATTGGACTTGGGGAAATGATGGCCATCTTGGAATTGAGGCCAAATCTGACTTCCCTCCACATCTGACAATACACCTCATGGCATTCACTCACTATGTGAGAAATCTTGTGTTTTCCTTAAAAAGTACACAAATGTTATAAGCACATTTGTATATTAGATCTGGGGAAATGGTGGCCATCTTGGATTTGAGGTCAAATCTGACTTCCCTCCACATCTGAAAATAAACCTTATGGATTCACTCACTATCTGATTTGTGAAACTTTTATCCCATTTGTGAAAACTAAAATAATGCGTGATTTCACTGAGATTTCATTGTTTTTTCGCATCTAGACCGCATAAAACCAGGTCCAGTTCAAAAACCATTACACTTACACATTTCAAATCTGGGCTAGATTACCAAGGGGACCCTAGACTCTCACCAAGAAACACTTGGAGATTTGTGAAAATGTATCCTATCAGTGAAAATGGAAAAATTGAAGATTTCATTGTTTTTGCCCCATCTAGACCGCATAAAACCAGGTCTACCTCAAAGACCATTACACTTATACCTTTTAAATCTGTTCTAGATTACCAATGGGACCCTACACTCTCACCAAGAAATACTTTCAGATTTGTGAAACTTTTATCATGGTATGAGTACACTTGAAAGTTATACTAGGGAGGAATGGTGGCCATCTTGGATTGGAGGCCAAATCTGACTTCTCTCTACATCTGACAATAAACCTTATGGTATTCACTCACTATGTGAGACATTGCATGCTTTTTTGAAGCAGTGCACAAGTGTTATAAGCACATTTGTACATTAGACCCGGGGGAATGGCAGCCATCTTGGATTTGAGGCCAAATCCGCCTTCCCTCCACATCTGACAATAAACCTTATGGTATTCACTCACTATGTAAGAAATGTCATGCTTCTCTGAAAAGGTGCACAATTTCTATAAGCACATTTGTCCATTGGACTTGGGGAAATGGTGGCCATCTTGGATTTGAGGTCAAATCCTCCTTCCCTCCGCATCTGACAATAAATCTTATGGTATTCACTCACTATGTGAGAAATTTCATGCTTTTTTGAAGAAGTGCACAATTGTTATAAGCACATTTGTACATTCGACACAGGGAAATGGCGGCCATCTTGGAATTTTGGTCAAATCTGAGCTCCCTCCCAATCTGAAAATAAACCTTATGGTATTCCCTAACTATGTGTGAAATTTCAAGTTTCGTTCAAAAAGTGCACAATTCCTCTATTTTTGGGAGCTTATCCACTCTACTACATATGGTTGTATGGTCATGAGGGGAACTACTAGTGGCACTTTTTTTTTTAAATATGCTGACTTTGCATAGAGTATTTGTCCTTTGTCCATGTGTATGCAAAGAATGTATGTGTGTGGGTGGGTGTGAAAGAGAGAGAGAGAGCAAGAGTGTGTGTATGAGACAGAGAGAGAGACATAGCCGTTGGTGCAGCTGTACATGGCTGCTATGTGAGCAGGGTATTAATACAGACAGCAGAGAGACTCGCTGCTTGAACAGCAGGAGTCCAGCAATGAGAGTCTCTGCAGACTGCAGTGGAGTGGGGTTGGAGGGCTGGAAGGTGAAGAATAATTGTGTGTGTGTGTGTGTGTGTGTGTGTGTGTGTGTGTGTGTGTGTGTGTGTGTGTGTGTGTGTGTGTGTGTGTGTGTGTGTGCGTGCGTGTGTGTGTGTGTGTGTGTGTGTGTGTGTGTGTGTGTGTGTGTGTGTCATGTCACAGGTCGGCTCCAAAAAGAGTTAGGCTTGTGTCTAGTTGAACTGGACCCGCAACATACCACAGCAGAACGAAATAACCACTAGGCTGCCAGATGGAAACTTAGCAAAAAGGGGGTTGACTTACAGTACCTAGCACACAGCTCAGGGCGCAGATAGCAGGCCGGCTGGTGCAGACAGCTTCACAGGACAGCTCAAGCCGGGGTGTGGAAGCTATTGTGACAGAGTCTGGCTCTCAATATAGGATCAAGCTCATTTCTAGTCAGTCCAAACCTGCCACAATACCACAGAATGTCTTTGCACAGAAACATCAAGCAAGAAGCCACCAATATGGTCGAGAGCAGCTAACAGGCCGGGGCGATGACACCTAGACAGCCCAGCTTGTATGGCCAGCCCAGTCGGTAGTGTGGAGGCCAGATTCAGGCAGCCTCCGCTCATAAGACGCTTAGAAAAAGAAAAGTCTCACACACACACTAACACGTGAAAACAGAGGGAAAACTACGAGAGAACAGGGGCTCCAGAGAATCCATGGCTCGGCTTCAATCAATGGCAGAGAGGGGGGCTGCGCACCTGAAATCCACGGCTATAATCTCTAAGCCACTCCCACTTCCTGTTTGACTCTCTGGACAAAGACGTAAATTACAATATCAGAAGTAAACAAGGGGGTGTCTGACAATACATATCAGTTACATATCACTCTGTGACACTAGCTACAACCAGCTTCCGTTCCCTAGTTCCTCATTGCGCGGCTCGCGAGACGCTGGCGGCTCTCGAAGCTTTAGTTGACGGCTCTAAGAAATTGCAAAAAAAAAGAGAGATTTTTTCCCCCCTGCTCTCCCCAAAATTTCACGCCAATTACTGCACAATGCACATCAAAAATCATGGATGCAGGCTTTTTTTTGCTACATCGACTTATTTTATTAATTTCCAACCAATTATGCTGGATAAGTGATTTAAAACTGTACAATTTAGTGTTTGCAGTGTTTTACCAATATTTCAAACCCAGAGGTTAAGTTAACTATTAAAATAAGTCATGCAAGTACTGTCACCATAAAGTGACAAGGAGAACAGACTTTTTGGAATGTGTCATGTGTCCCACAGTATGTGATGTACTTCTAAATATACAGAGATGAGCTCCTTTGAGGTAACTGGAGCCTCCAGAAGGCAGATAATGTGTCTCACGGTCAGTCAGGGCTCAGAAATGGAGGAGGTGCTAGTCCACAGTCCACCGTGGGCAAATAAACACAGCAGAGCAACCCAGAGTACCCAAGAGTATTTTGCTAGCCTCTTATCCAGGCCAGGGACAGGGTGGTAAAGGGGCACGTCCTTTTCCAGAGCCATTTCCTTAATGACCTCCTGGAGGCACTCTCAGGCCAGCTGGGAGATGTACTGTAGTCCCCCCAGCTTGTCCTGGGTCTGCCCTGGTTCTCCTCCCATATGATTTTGCACAGTGCTCACTACAGTGGTGGAACATTTTACTTACTCTGGGAACCTACAGTACAACAGCTGAACTCTGGCCCCCTTAGGGAATGTACTATATCTGATGAATGGTCATCACTAGTAATCTGTGTACCATAACTTATCATACCTGTGTAAGAGTGGCCTTTTTTAATCTATGAATGTTGCCTTAACTCTGCATTCTGTTACATTACGTTCCGATATCAGCCCATTTCGTCATAGCCTTGAAAGATATTTAAGACCAGTCAAACAGTTTTTCTTGTTTTTATTTGCAGGGTGGATCGCCTCCTCTCATGATACTATACTCTTAATAAATACAGTATATTCCATTAAAACGAACCTTTTCATCAAGCAATGAAGTCCTTCCATATTGCTGAACTCCTCATCTTATCATGAAGACTGAGGCCAGCCGCCCTGTAGAGAACCCTCATTTAGGCCACCTGCATCTGCAGTCTTATTCTTTGGCTCACTCACTAACCACAGCATGTGGCCATAGGTGAGCGTTGGAACGAAGATCGACTGGTAAATCAGGAGCTTTGCTTTATGGCTCTGCTCTCTGACCACGTGGTCCAATACAACGCCCTGCATTACTGTAGCCGACACACCTAACAGACGGTCAATCTCATGATACCTATTACCCTAATTCGTGAAAAAGACCCCAAGATACCTGGGCAGCCACCCCCTCCCACCTGAATGTAGCCTCAATTGTGTTAACTCACTATCAGATAGATAATAACTTTTATTTTTATATATATTTTTTTTATGAAAATCTTTGAGATTATAACTTTAAAGGCCCATTCCGTTGGTTTTGGCGAGAAATAAATGTGCACAAAGTGTTTATTATTGGCACTGAGTGAATGCGCCTTGACGTCACTTAAAAATGGCGACCAGGGGCGTTTCTCTCAGACCAGCCGTTCAGAAGATACATTGGAAAACCGCAGTTTCGAAGTGGATAGCATCTCCCGCCAAGCTCGTGAACGCCCGCGCGTTCACGAGCTCGTCTCTTGTCCTAGACGCTAACAGGAAATGGCTGAAGTAGCTTTTAACGTTACGTTTGTCGCTAGCTGCTAGCTAAAGGAAACAACAACACAGACTCCAGAAAAAGTCCAGACTAAATAAATAAATATTTATCTAATGAAGCCCGTCTGGCCAGACGGTTCCATGTCGCTTTTCCGACCTCCCGCTGTTCCGACCTCCCGCTGTTCCGACCTCCCCGCTCCCAGCCCCCATGCCTAACCTCCCCCAGACCCTAACCCAAAACCTAACCTCTCCCACCCCCACCCCCACGCCTAAACCTAACCTCCCCCAGACCCTAACCCAAAACCTAACCTCTCCCACCCCCCACACCTCGGCATTGCGGGTGGTCGGCATAGCGGGTGGACACCGGCCAGACAGCAGCAATGTGACCACAACTAGAGTCAGGACTGTGTTTTCGGTTCATGAAGGAAACTTGCTGCTTGTAGCTACTGTAATGTGGTTTTGACCAGATAACGTTAGCTGCTTGCTAATGGATTTTCAAGATTCAAGATTTTTACTGTCACTCCGTAGTACAAGTATCTGACCACCTGGTCAGAAACTCTGCTAACATTACCGTCTTGTGTGAAGTAATGCAACCCTAACGTTACTACCGTTATGCTTATGGTCATGGAACATTATTGTTTGACTGTAGTTAGCTGCGGTTGTGAGTGCCTATTAGAACCATAGTAACGTTAGCTTGATGCTATACTAATAGATTTAGCTATATTTATAGAAATTACCACCAGCCCCACTAATAACGTTACTGTCTTGTGTTGATAATGAATCTAACAGTCGGAAATATGCCTAACGTTAGCCTACTGTCTGTTATGCTTACGGTACATTGTTTGACTGTAGCCTACATACAGGGGGAGCAGGCTATTTCCTGGCTTGTGCTAACATGAGTATCCACTTCCCGCAGCCAGCAGGCTCTGACTGCAGTTGGCTGCAGTGAGACTGCACATACTAGTAACGTTAGCTTGATGCTAATCGCGGCTAACTAATATTAATTTACATTTATAGAAATTACCACCAGCCCCACTAATAACGTTACCGTCTTGTGTGGATAATGAATTTAACAGTCATAAATATGCCTAACGTTACTGTTATGCTTATGAAACATTGTTTGATTGTTCAGTTTGGTCAACTCCAGGCACGGTACCGTACATACAGGGGGAGCAGGCTATTTCCTGGCTTGTGCTAACATGAGTATCGACTTGCCCGCAGCCAACGCAAGCCAAAACACGACCAAACATGCCACAATAACGTCCCCTAATTCATCCAGAATCCTTCCTGGGCATCTCGAGGCTGATCTGACCGATAAATTGTCCAGGTTGCCGTTTTCAAGTGACTTTTATGAGTTAACGTTACAAAGCAACGAACAGCTCTGCTGTTGCCAGGCAACTGCTTGTGCGCGTGCGAGTATGGTGCCCGCGCGTCAGCTCGTTCACACGCTGCCTGCAGTTACACTAACGGCCACCGGCGTCAGTAATAGTGAGTATTGACGGATTGGGCCTTTAAATCAGAATTCTAAGAATAAAGTCAGAATTCTGAAAAAAATAAGTCAGAATCCTGAAATTAAAGTCAGAATTCCGAGTTACTGTCAGAAATTTGAGAAAAAAGTATGAATTGTGAGATTAAAGTCATAATTCTGAGGGAAAAAGAAGCATACTGTTACATCTGACATCACTGACGATGTCACTGATGATGTCACTGATGATATTATCAATGGTGTACCGGAATTTAAACGTCTCGGGTCCCTAGATTTTTGTGACGTCAAAGTCGAGTCACAAGCCAAAAAAGGTTGGGAACCCCTGCAGCATAGGGAAAGCCCAAAAAAGAAGAAGAAAAAAGCTCACACACACACACACACACACACACACACACACACACACACACACACACACACACACACACACACACACACACACACACACACACACACACACACACACACACACACAATAAACAATTAAGTGTGTGTGTGGCCCAGCATAGTCATGTGAAAAGCATAGCCTTAGCCATAAAGCCAACTCAGCCAAGAATTTGCCGTCACCCCATCCGATTTTATAATATGGAAGAAGGAAGTCAGTAGGAGTTATGCTTATAAATATATCCACATGCAGTGATGCTTCTGTTTCAAGCTAATATGGGAAGGCTGAAGAGTTAATGCTGTAGGGGTCAAGAGCTGTATGGGAATATTGAAAGAGCACATTTTGAAAATCACGTGTGGCAGTCCACTAACATTCTAACAGATAGACTGATATCTATCTTTGTATTATCTTTACTGTGAATATATAAGGACGTTTGGTGCTGAAAATACAATAAAGCCCCTTGGGGTAGTGACTTTTCATTAAAGAACAAGAAAAATGATGGAAAATCCAATACTGTAGCTGTCCATCTCTCCACTACTCAACACCCCCACACAAACCTACACAACCTACACATAGAACAAAGAACATCAAAACACAACAAAACAAAACAAGAAAACTGCATAAGATACACAATAATCCAAGAACAAACAAGACTATTGGACAAACAACCAAACAAAAACAATGCATTCAGCTCCTATCCTGATAAGCCTAATGACACTGGGGTAAAACGTTCTTAAAGTCAAACTCTGTATGTGGTTGCCATATTTTGGGGGTGTCTAAGAATCTGCCTTTGCTCTTGTAGTAAATGTTATCCAACGTATGGTAGCTTGAGAGTTCATTCCACCAGTGAACTACAGCTGGGGGATTGGATGCTTTCCAATTTAAAGCTATGCATTTCCTAGCTGCCAACAGGGCAAGATCTATGTACCGTATTTACTTTGAATGCATTGTTTTTGTTTGGTTGTTTGTCCAATAGTCTTGTTTGTTCTTGGATTATTGTGTATCTTATGCAGTTTTATTGTTTTGTTTTGTTGTGTTTTGTGTTCTTTGTGGGGCATATGGGATATGGGATATGATAGTAAGTCCATGTATGTCGTGTAAATACCTCATGTTCTTTCTTAAAGATTAAAAAAAAATTTTTTTTTGCTAAAACGACTAGTCGACTACTAAGCACAGTGTCGACTAGTGGTTTTACTAGTCGACTAGTCTACTAGTCTGTGAATGCCCTACTGTGGTGTCATTCGTCATGCTACTGAATACAATTTGAGTGATAAATAATCAATAATACAGTAAATTTCAAATAAAAAATAACATTTAAACACAACTATATCTATTTTTAAATTTGTATTAGTGAATCGGCCTATTCATCCTCAAGGACTAGTGATACATTAGAGTTTAGACGCCGCCTCACAGGCCAGACTTTTCAGGTTTTCAGAAAGTGTCACATGTTTTCACAAGGTTCCAGCCTCCCCTCCCAGTCGCTGCCTGTTTCAAAGGAATCTTTCCATTGGCTGCACAGAATGAAAGCCCCATGACCAGCCCCTCCCTTCCAACTAATGAATGTCCCGCCCCCAGCTTTCACTTTTCCCGCTGCTCCAATGAAAAATGCCATTGTTGAGTCTCTCTCTCCTCATGAGCACACATGTGCTTTGGCTTGAGCCTTGAGTTCAATGTCTGCTCACCTCCCCCACAGCAGTGGCAGCTAGCCCTGATAGGAATGAACATCTATCAGAGGTGATAATGGTGGGAACAGCCTCTATCTTCCACTCACGTCAGCTCTCCTGTTTTATTGACGCATATCAGACTTTAGACGTCAATTATTGTGCCAGGAGGACTAAGTTCACCCAAAAGCACCATAAACGATCACCATGCAGAAATCAAAACTGCAATTAATTATAAAATCTAAACCAATTGCATTACATCCTGCTAGTGCTTTTTACAGACTGGCACATATGTGGTCTTTGTCATATCTAGAATTAGATTAACATAGATGGACTTCTCTTTGTTCTCAGGACAGACTTAGTCATTCATTGACAAGCAAGGACTCAATTCCCTCTGTCCAGAAACTGAATAGAGATCATGTTGTCCCATGACTGGATCAATATGAATCAAGGTTGCCATGACTTTTGTCACAGTAGTTCTTGTTTTGATGATAAATATGATGAAAGACTAGAAATGACACTCTGTTTACATGGAGAGAATGGCCTGACCTTTGTTGACTTATCATTAAATTCTGCTTCTGCTATACTTTATTTCTCCTATTATATTTTCAGATATCTCAACATGTTTTGAGAAATGTGTGTTCAGCACTGTGGTGGGGTCTGTTGGTGGTCTTGTGGTGTGTGTGTGTGTGTGTGTGTGTGTGTGTGTGTGTGTGTGTGTGTGTGTGTGTGTGTGTGTGTGTGTGTGTGTGTGTGTGTGTGTATATGTGAGAGAGAGAGAGAGAGAGTGACAGAGAGAGAGTGAGAGAGAGAGAGAGAGAGAGAGAGAGAGAGAGGGGAGGGGGGGGGGGGGTTGGTGGTGGGAGGAGAAGAGGGAGCAAGTGTTTACTTGAGCTGGCCAGGAATATAGTGCATATATAGAAGATGAGTCTGGAGGAAGGGGGTTACTGGCGGACAGGCATGCGTGGGATTGCTTTATCACACAGTGGCTCGGCTAATCTCTGGACCCTCGGATTGAGCAACAAAACAAGAGACAGGCAGTTTGGAAAAACAGTGGACAAAAGAGGCAGAGCAGAGGAGAGCGACTGAATCAAGTCATGCAAGGACAGAACAGAAAGCAACTGTGGGCTGAGTTGAAGTAAGGCGACAAGGGAAAATGACAGTTGTAACATAGAAGTTCAAATTTGGTAGTTGGTCCTGGTCAAAACAGGGAGGCATGGTGCTGGTAAGGAGGCTACTTTGTATTTGAGGTTTGGGGAGGAGTGTGAAGGTTTTGGTTTGGGGAGGAGTATGAAGCTCTTGGTTTGGGGAGGAGTGTGAAGGTCTAGGTTTGGGGAGGAGTGTGAAGGTCTTGGGGGGGTGAGACTGAGGCAGGGGTCTGATAGAGACTAATTGTGGTGACAGCCAGTGCGAGAGGACAAGGACCCATGTGAGACACAGAGGACTTGACAGATAAAAGACAGTGAGAAGGAGAGGCGACACAGAGGGTTTGGCAGATGAACTTCAGTATGGGGGTAAAGAGCAAGGCTGCGGCGGCTATCATAGTCCTACTGCTCTTCCTCGGCTCCCTGTGGCTCCGTGAGTATTTCCGTGTGTGTGTGCATGTGTGTGTGTGAGTGCGTGAGTGTGTGTGTGTGTGTGTGTGTGTGTGTGTGTGTGTGTGTGTGTGTGTGTGTGTGTGTGTGTGTGTGTGTGTGTGTGTGTGTGTGTGTGTGTGTGTGTGTGATTAATAGCACTATATTGTGCTATTAATCTATACAAGCCTCCCCTTGTTTGGAATGCCTAAGCTGTAGGTCTGGAATGTGTCACATGGTGCGGTGGCTGCAGTCAGAATCAAGCATGGCAGTCACACCACTTTTTGCTCCCTCTACTCTGAGTGAGCACAGCAACATTCTCATATGTTTTAGCTGATTATTTTGGTTGTAAGATGAGTTGATTACAGTGAGCTCAAAGTACAGATTGTTTTGGTTTAAGCTATTTTCAGCCACATCAAATAAACAATTTACAAAATAGCTATTTTTTAAATACATGATGATCTTTGTAGTCAAAATGTAATGACATCTAAAGGTTTGCAACTAATTATCATTAACATTAAACCAAACTCTTTATTGTAGGATTCTCTGTCCAGCTTTATTTTTTTTATTTTTTTTTGCATTTCAGTAAATCTCCATGGGGATTTAAACAGTGGCAGTATGGAGAACAACAAAAGCATCCTTGATTATTGACATTCATTCATCATTGTTTCCCCCTCCTAATTTCCCTTCAGTTCAATAGGAAAATTGATATATATAATTCTGTGTATAGAGAGCAATGTTAACGACTAAAACTAACAACAAAATGGCGTCATGTGATCTTTGGGCCCAGTTCAAATCCTAGCTGATGCATGCTGATACATCTTAGAGATTTGAGAGTCTTGAGAACAGAGAGGTTTTCAGTCATTTATGAAAGGAGATAGTGTAAGCAAGGAACAGCTATTTTCTAAATTGTCAGAGAATAGAAACTCAATTTAGAAACTTAATTTTAGGGATAGCTCCCAGTTTGTAGAAGCAACACTTCACATCCCTCTTGATGGGTTTGGCAAAATATTGGTCACTGTCATAAGTTCGAAGTACATATGTCCACTGGTTGACAGGCTGCCTTGTTGGTTTTGAATTGGTGGGAGTTTGGTTGCCTAGAGAGCCAGACTGACCATGCTGTTTGATAAGAAGCTCAGGGGCCGGTTGCACCAACTGGTCTTACGACTGGTCTTAAGCTAAGAGGCACATTTTTGGGCCAATCAGGGGGCATTCCCCGGCAATTCACATGGACGTGCATTGCTACGACCGGCATAGTTAAGACCAGACGTAAGCCCTGTTGGTGCAACAGGTGTAAATCCACTCTAAAGACTGGTCTTAACAAGACCGACGTAGGAGTTACGACCAGGCATAGTTAAGACCAGTTGGTGCAACCGGCCCCAGAAGTTCAGCTCGTCCAAACAGACCTTCTGGGCCTTTTGCTTTTGGAGGCTGATGTTTGTGGAGCTTCTATCAGCAACTCAGTGACTTAGTGACATAGTGAGTGGTGATACAGTCAGACTCAGTGACTTAGTGACATAGTGAGTGGGTGAGTTAGTGACATAGTGAGTGGCCATACAGTCAGACTCAGTGACTTAGTGTGATATAGTGGCCATACAAGTCAGACTCAGTGACTTAGGCCATGTTCACATTACGGGCAAATCCGATTTGCTGATAAAGTCATTAATCATCATTATCTTGATTGGTTTCCCAAATCTGATTTGGGAGTGTGTCCGCACTGCCACAAATCTGATTCTCAAGTCGGATCTGTGTGTCCAGACCTAAACAGCCTATCTGCATTGGTTGCTATGGTAACGACGTGGGCATCAGTAAATACTAGGGGTGTCACAATATATCGTCCCACGAAATTTCGCGATAGTAAAACGTCACGATATGTATCGTTGAGATGAAATCTCATATCGTGAAAAAAAAAAAAAAAAAAAAAAATCCCCCCCCCCCCCCCCCCCCCCCAAAAATAGTCAAAGAAACGTCTTTGTTTGTTGAAGTTCAATGTGTGGAAAGTAGTTCAGTTGAACAAGTCTCTGAAGAGACACATGAGAAGTTATACAGGAGAGAAACCATTCAATTGAGTTTCTGGCAAAACTGTTTACTTGACAGGAAAAACTGAAGATGCATAAAAAATAGACTAAGAAAAGTCTTGTTGTTTGAGTTTGAAGAAAAACTGAAGATGCATAATGAGAATTTATACTGCTGAGAAACCTTTTAGTTCAAAGTAAATCTAAGTGACGGTGTAACTCATTCTATTTCAAGATAAGCCTTATCTCCAATCTCATGTTTTTTCTAGTTGTTATTGTAATAACAATTTCCCACAACAGCATGTTTTGTATTTGTGCATTTCAAATAAAATACTACTTTTCCAGTCATATATTGTCATTATTCAAGTTTAAAAAAATATTGTTAAAATCGTATCGTATCGTATCGTTATCGTGAACCCAGTATCGTGATACGTATCGTATCGTGAACTGAGTGTATCGTGACACCCCTAGTAAATACATACTTTGGTGACGTGGTTTTCCTGCGCAGAAGCATTTGATCATGAGTTACGAGTGACGTTCAAATCAGATTTGGTGGATCTGCACGTCCGCACTCAAGTCACATCAGTCGAAAGCAGATTGGAAACTACCTCCGTATGTGGTTTGGGACAAGTGACACAAATCAGACTTGGAGCGTCCAGACTCATAAAACCAATCATTAATAGGTCACTAAAGTTCACAAATCAGATTTGGCCTCCTAGTCTGAACATGGTTTTAGTGGCATAGTAAGTGGTGATACAGTCAGACTCAATGACTTAGTGACATAGTGGGTGGGTGATACAGTCAGACTCAGTGACTTAGTGACATAGTAAGTGGTGATACAGTCAGACTCAGTGACTTAGTGCCATAGTGAGTGGGTGATACAGTCAGACTCAGTGACTTAGTGACATAGTGAGTGGGTGATACAGTCAGACTCAGTGACTTAGTGAGTGGCCATACAGTCAGACTCAGTGACTTAGTGACATAGTGAGTGGGTGATACAGTCCGACTCAGTGACTTAGTGAGTGGCCATACAGTCAGACTCAGTGACTTAGTGACATAGTGAGTGGTGATACAGTCAGACTCAGTGACTTAATGACATAGTGGCCATGCAAGTCAGACTCAGTGACTTAGTGGCATAGTAAGTGGTGATACAGTCAGACTCAGTGACTTAGTGATATAGTGAGTGGGTGATACAGTCAGACTCAGTGACTTAGTGACATAGTGAGTGGGTGATACAGTCAGACTCAATCACTTAGTGAGTGGCCATACAGTCAGACTCAGTGACTTAGTGACATAGTGGCCATAGAAGTCAGACTCAGTGACTTAAGGCCCAATTATACTCAACGTTAAAGACGGAGACGGAGACGGACAGAGCCTTCCGTCCGTTTTCTGTCCGTCATCTGAAAGCTTACGGATACGCATGCAACGGAGGAAAACCACACACACACTCATGCATTTGACTCTCTACTGCCCACTGGTGGATGTATTGCTTAACATGATACCAACATGAAAGACGCATGGAAGTATGTGGCCAGTGACGATTACACTGTTTGAAATGGATGCCCTTATTTACGGATGAAAATGGAGTATAATTGGGCCTTTAGTGGCATAGTAAGTGGTGATACAGTCAGACTCAGTGACTTAGTGATATAGTGAGTGGGTGATACAGTCAGACTCAGTGACTTAGTGACATAGTGAGTGGTGATACAGTCAGACTCAGTGACTTAGTGACATAGTAAGTGAGTGATAGTTAGACTCAGTGACTTAGTGTGTGGGTGATACAGTCAGACTCAGTGACATAGTGAGTGGGCGATACAGTCACACTCAGTGACTTAGTGACATAGTGAGTGGTGATACAGTCAGACTCAGTGACTTAGTGACATAGTAAGTGGGTGATAGTTAGACTCAGTGACTTAGTGTGTGGGTGATACAGTCAGACCCAGTGACATAGTGAGTGGGCGATACAGTCACACTCAGTGACTTAGTGACATAGTGAGTGGGTGATGCAGTCAGACTCAGTGACTTAGTGACATATTGAGTGGTGATACAGTCAGACTCAGTGACTTAGTGACATAGTGAGTGGGTGATCAGACTCAGTGACTTAGTGACATAGTGAGTGGCCATACAGTCAAACTCAGTGACTTAGTGACATAGTGAGTGGGTGATACAGTCAGACTCAGTGACTTAGTGACATAGTGAGTGGGTGATACAGTCAGACTCAGTGACTTAGTGACATAGTGAGTGGGTGATACAGTCAGACTCAGTGACTTAGTGACATAGTGAGTGGCCATACAGTCAGACTCAGTGACTTAGTGACATAGTGAGTGGCCATACAGTCAGACTCAGTGACTTAGTGACATAGTGAGTGGTGATACAGTCAGACTCAGTGACTTAGTGACATAGTGAGTGGGTGATACAGTCACCCAACAGAATTGTATATAACAATGGGCAGCCTTTGTGGCTTTTGGCAGTAAGGTGGGCTAGACCAGAGCGACGGCCGGTCCTTCTACCTTAGGACCCGGGTTTAAGTCCTGTGCCCAGCTGGTCTGTCGCTAACCCTGACCTCCCTGACCCCCCCTGGAGGGGGGAAGCCAGATTCCCTGCAGGAATCTGTTGTGTCACATGACT
This sequence comes from Poromitra crassiceps, assembly GCF_964638095.1. Classification (NCBI taxonomy): domain Eukaryota; kingdom Metazoa; phylum Chordata; class Actinopteri; order Beryciformes; family Melamphaidae; genus Poromitra; species Poromitra crassiceps. Next base: position 30,254,127 of record NC_139623.1, on the reverse strand, counting down.
ATTATTCACATGATGGAGCACCACAGTTAGTCGTGTCACTGCGGCCAAAGTATTTGTTTTTACATTTTGTATAAGCTAGTCATTAGCCTGCTGGCTAACATCCACAGTGGGTGTACAAAGATTAGAGTTACTTTTTGTTAGTGGAACAATCCATCCTAAAACACTTGAACACTGTAAAAAAAAAAGTAAAGTAAAAAAAAAGAAAAAGAAAAAAAAAGTACCTTGCAGTCCTGTGGTCATTTTGTTGCTTGGCAGTGTATTTTTCTTCTCGTGGATAGGCCAAACATAGAAAACATGATGTCATGTTGAGATATTTCCAGTGTGGCTACTATTTTCCATTTTCAACTGGTGTCAGTCCCTCACTATCAAAGAGGGAGGGCTTCTTCCTAGCTTCATCATTTTTGCACCAACATTCATACAGAGAGAAATCCACCATAGAGATAGCAATTTCTCCACCAGTAAATAAGTAAATCTTATATTAAATAAGTAAGTAAATCTTATATTCACCTTATGTTCAGACGCGGGGGTGGGCCAAATTCTTCCGGGTCGTGTTAACACTTCCGGCGGTCACGGCGCCAAATATGAAAGAACGTCATGAAGAAGAGAGTTGTTTTTGTAGCGGACAGTGCAGGGGGTAAAACAAAGAATGTAGCCTACTACTTTGAGCTCGGTACACAGCAAGCAAGCAAGTATCTACTGTTAGCCAGGTCAGATAACGTTATCGTCAACAATGACGAACACTTTCTTGTAAAACATATCTGGACTCCAACAAAGAAAGCTTCAGATAGTTTTCTCTCCTCCGAGGCAGCGCGAGCCATTTACCCATAAGACCCGCAGATGTTAACATAATTCCCTGGAATGCGAGACTTATGAGACAGTTACATGGCGTTGCATTCTTAGACATTGCCGTTTGCTTTTATTTGGTATGTTACATACAATTGGCTAAATTATTAGTTAATTCAGAGTTAGATGATATTGGATCAGCCAGCCATTTTCTTTTTCTTTTTTCTTTAGCCGGAAGTCGTCACACGACCACACAACCGGGTCAAATGGGCGTGGCTACATAAGGTGAATAGCAACGTTTGAAACCAGGGTTACAAAGTATTTCGCAAAAAGAACAGCAGCAATGTAAAAGAAACAAGCCGGAAGTACCGCTGCCGGAAATTGCCGGAAAAACAGTGGTAGGCGAGTGCTTTTACCTCTACACTACCCGCACGCCCACAGGAAATCACTTAGTGAAGTATAAGTGGACACAGCAGGTTGAGGGAAAGTTGGTAGCCTACACCAAAAAAGTAAATTGCAACATGTTATGACAACAGCTTATATCAATATGTTACCAGTTCTCTAGATTGGTTCTATTTAAGCTCGGATCTTGGGGCAACTAAATGGCACGGAAATGTGCAACATGAAAGCGACAGTGCTGTGATCAGAGAGAAACTGTGCAACATGAAAGCTGACAGGGCTGTGATCAGAGAGAATGAGAGTATGGCTCACCTGGGGTATCTGGCGTAGTCGGGCCCAGGTGTGCTGTTGCGGTGGCCTCCCTCCAACAGTTCAGGCCGATGAGGCTCCACTGTCTCGTTCATTTAGAGACGCTTCACATAACTTAGAGACACAACTCATACATAACGTGACATAAAGGAAAGAAAGGGGAAGCGTACAAGAACGCTGTCTCGCTCCTTTTCTGAGTAGGTATTCTGCCCTACAAATCCTAACCGCAGTAACTACGCTAACAATGAAACTGAGAAAAATGGCTTTAAAGTTTTTTGACTGTCCAGCCAAATGAGTTATAGGTTGAAAAGTGATAATGCGCTTATTATATATGTATACATTCAGTTTTGTTTATGGTTAAAAAACATGATCAACTTGACCTATGACCCCAAAAATACAGATACTGCACTCTGTCTGTGTATTACCTTAAACAGATATATTCATAGCTTTCAAGGGGCGTTACGTGCTGCCGGGAATGCCCACCTGGCGGTCAAAAAAAAAAACTCGCAACTCGGGTGGCAGCGGAATGAACAAGTTTTTTTTTTGACCGTCAGGTGGGAGTTCCCGGCAGCACGTAACGCCCCTTGAAAGCTATGAATAGGTAGTACAAATCCAAAGCGCAGTAACTACAATGTAGTGTCCTTTTCCTGTCTTGTTTTTCATGAGAAAATCGTAATCTGTTTTGATTTCGATACCACATTATATCTGTATCTAATAGTTTTATTGTTTACATGTTTAAAATGTTTAAATAGATGAGTAACAGAGAAATTCAGGGAATCCTGTTTGGATTATATAACTACAGAGGGATTAACAGTGAAAAGAACAAAGATTATGCCTTGGCGATTATTATGATGTGAGAGCACTGAAGCCTTCAGAGAGCAGGTAGAAAAGTTACTATAGGCTCATATTTCCTTACCTTTTTCTGGATATTTGCATTTCAAAGCAAGTTCCACTATTATTTCCCCCCACAGTATTGTGCCATTATGAGTGATTGATACTGTTGGACTTTGTTATGGAAAGAGCGGGAAAATTGCAGTAACTACAAAATCCAACCAAAAACCAATGTGAACCGCAGTAACTACACCTCGGAGTGTAGTTACTGCGGTTTATCTCTGTTAAGTCCAGCTGAAGCTCTGGGAAACCAAATTAAACTGCAGTAAGTATAGTTATACTGCAGTTTTGGCTGGTTTTTGGTTGGATTTCGTAGTTACTGCAATTTTTATACTCTATTTTCTCAAATATAGAGCAAGACTGAACTTAGACAATTTGTCACATGATAAAACAGATGTATAAAAGATTAATTTCATTAATAACTCAATTTTGACCAAAATTGTAGTTACTGCGGTTTGGATTTGGAGCGTAGTATTAGAGAGATCGCTGCTTCCGGGCATATTAAATACTAGCCCGTGACATCATTTCCTTAGCCAACCCCCTTCTCTTCAATGACAGCCAGAAAAATAGGAAAGAATATGATGTATAACAATTAATACCATTATATTTATGAGAGAGGGTAGCGAACTGTAACAAATACATATTGGATGCCTGTTAGGATTTTTTTTTTAGGACGGCAGTAGGCTACCGTTTGTGTCACAAGGTTTTAGAGGCACATCACATGGGTATCATTGGCCTGGCAGTGGAAAGCAACATAATAGTTTGTTTATGGATGATGTGGTCCTACAGTATGGAAGCATGTTAGGAGAAAAGGATCGGGGCTCAAAATTGATTCTTGCTGGACTCAACACGTGTCACATGTCTGCTGAGGACGATGATGCTTGCTGTGACAGATAAGCTTCTGTTGGAAGGCTAGGAGCTCTGTTAAGTGTTGTGTCTGCCATACAGTGCGCCAAACAGTCAATTCAAATCCCATGACCTGCTTTGCCAGCCACTGTCAAGAGAAGGTCATTCGCTGCCCTTATGAATATCTGTGCTATATTTGTTCTAAAACAGAATTGCAATTTCTCAAGAATGTAATAAGGTGGGCGCTCTGGCATTTTATAATCAGTTTAGCGCTGTAGCAGGTCTGTCACATGTTGGTGATGCTGTCTGTCAGTGAGTTGTTATGAGAGAAGATACATCTATTTTAACATGCTGAAATAGTGAAGCAGGCGATTGTTTGTCACAAGGAGCGTCCCGTGATACACGTAAGCGCATGAGTATTTCCTATTAGAGACATGACTTTGTATTGAAATCTCTCTCTCTTTCTATCTATCTATCTATCTATCTATCTATCTATCTATCTATCTATCTATCTATCTATCTATCTATCTATCTATCTATCTATCTATCTATCTATCTATCTATCTATCTATCTATCTGTCTGTCTGTCTGTCTGTCTGTCTGTGAGTGAGACTGAATGAATGAGATACAGACATATATATATATATATATATATATATATATATATATATATATATATATATATATATATATAGATGTGTGTGTGTGTGTGTGTGTGTGTGTGTGTGTGTGTGTGTGTGTGTATGTGTCCGTGTGTGTATGCATGTATGTATGTATGTATGTATGTATGTATGTATGTATGTATGTATGTATATATGTATGTATGTATATATACAGTATATATATATGTATATATACATATATATACATACATACATACATACATACATACATACATACATACATACATACATACATACATACATACATGCATACACACACACGGACACATACTCAGACACAGACACACACACACGCAGACGCACACACACACACACACACACACACACACACACACACACACACACACACACACACACACACACACACACACACACACATATATATATATATATATACACACACACACACACACACACACACACACACACACACACACACACACACACACACACACACACACACACACACACACACATATATAAATATATAAAGATCCACAAAGCTTCACATGATGACTGAGGATGAACTGCAGTCTCTTAGCTGGAATTATTCAATATGTTGAGCTTACAGCCCCTTTTGATGGTGCTGCCATATTTATAGCTCAACCTTGTTGTGTATATGCATCACTGTGAAGATGTAATGGTGTCTCTACCTGGGAATGAATCATTTTTGGTCAGATAAATATAAGTAAAGTACAGTCTGAGCTATAACCCTTAAATCATCATAATCTTATTGCTTAATTCCACGAACAACCATCACGGCTGCTAATATTATTCGTAATGTTTAATGGGAAAATTAACATGTGTAATTATCTATATTTAGCACATTTTATTATATTAATTAATATGAAACTGAAGACTCATAAATAATTCAATCTGATTTGCTAAATGCACTGAGCGCAGTCTGTTTCTGTGGTTCAGACTGTTCAAACAGTGTTGCATCCTGCAAGGCTACAGTATTCCTTTCTCAGCAAAAATTACCCTCTGTTTCTTTAGGAATTAAAGGAACACTTTGCCATTTTTTCACCTTACCTCCATATTGGTCCTCCTCACAACAGTACACACTCTCTGTGTCCTGGAGATGAGCTGTGGGAAGTCCAGAAATTCACTACAAACTACAATCAATCTCTTCACAGATTAGTAGCCCCATACAGATTAGAGTTGTAATCCCTGCTGATGATGCCATCGGCAGGTGAATTTTGGGACTTCCCACAGTTCTGAGACACAGAGCGAGTAGGAATACTTTTTTTTAACCTTTATTTATACAGGGGGAGAGCAATGCTCTCTTTTTCAGGAGTGCCCGCTGTTCACATTCACACACACATTAATACCTGGAAGCTGAACAGTACAACCACAGTCTGATCTGCTGGCCACTGATCAGCTCCACTGGAGCAGTTGGTGCCAAGGGCCTTGCTCAAGGGCACCTCAGGGGTGGTAATGAGGTGCGGCCTCAAAGGTTAAAGAATGTCAAAGTGTTCCTTTAATATTTGTGCTTTTACTTAAAGTATTGCTAGCTTTGTGTGACTTTCTCACTTTCTCTTGACAATGTCCCACTGCAGAGGGAGGTTTGGATTACCACTGGGACTCTTGTCTTAAAGGCTATAATCAGGTCGATACGGTAAGAGAAGAATCAAATGATAAAGTAATCCATCACATTTAACCTTATTAAGGTTGATTTTCAAAAAGGACATGGTCAATTTGACTCATCCGTTTTGTTTTCTCTCTCTCTCTCTCTCTCTCCCTTCTCTCCTTGTCCCCCCCCCATGCCCCGTCCCCAGCTCCACCATCTGTCCAATAGCAGTGAGCGTGTTGGGGCGGAGGGCCTGGGGGTGGTAGAGGAGTGTCCCGGTCAGATCTTCCAGGTGTCCCTGCTGATGTCCCACCTGCTGACGGCACCAGCCTCCGCCTCTGATGTGCTGCTGCAACCCTACCTCTCCAGCTGGGACGAGCTCGTCAGGTGAGCTCGTTAGGAGGAAGCAGGAGTATTTATTTATTTATTTGTTTGTTTATTTGATTATTTATATTTTTATTATATATTTATATTTATATACTTTGTTTATTGGGTTTTTAACATGCAATTTGTGTCATCAGATCATTTATAATACAAAAAAAAGTATATTCCCTCTATAAAAAAGACATGATAAAAGTGACAATTGACATATTCCTAAACACCATAACAGCTTACAAAGAAAGAAAATAATACCCCCCCCCCCCCAATAAAAAAGAAAAAACGAAACCGTCAGCAAGTAGTGTCAGTCATAGACACTAATAGTCAGTACAGCAGCATATTCACCCACACCACAACAAACACAATATTGATACGCCTCCAAACCACAAAAGTTGTTTCAATCAGGAATGAATGAGAAATTTATCCTATGAACAAATTGGAAGAATGGACCCCATATTTCCCCAAATTAATAGATAATATTATCCCAGATTTACATAAATGCATTCATTTATAACCTCTAACATGAATGAAGGCCTTTGTGGGCCACCTAAGCTCATTTGCCCTGTTCTGTGTTCCCCCTACCAGGTTCATGGAGGCTCTGGGCCCGATGGTTGGACTCATATCGAACGAGATAGAGACCAAGACCAATATAATCCGCCAACTGGCCAAGCAGGCAGACAAGAGCCCCGAGGCGGAGCTGGGCACAGACCCACACGCAGTAGACTCTGTGAGCACAGAATCGGAGGCCAAATCATACACGGGCGCTTACCGCTCTGTGCGCTCCATGATCCGGGCCGAGCTGAGCCTTGGCCAGGTGGACTTCCGCCGGCAGACAGACTCAGGCTGCCGCACGCTGCTGCGGCTGCACCGCGCCCTGCTGTGGCTCAAGCTCTTCCTGGAGAAGCTGGCAGAGACACCGGCAGCCGGCGGGCGTCTCCGGAGTCCCTCGGAGCTGTGCCGCGAGGCCTACCAGAGCACACTGGCCCAGCACCACACCTGGTTTGTGCGCCGGGCGGCCGAGCTGGGCTTCATCGCCATGCCCGAGCGGGGCTTCTTCTACAGGCTGGTGTGCGTGCAGAGCCAGGAGGAGTTTGGTGCCATGTTGCACAGAGTGGTCCAGGCCATCGGAGAGGTTTACGACAGGACTCAGGAAACGCTGGAGGAACATGGCATGCTGGAACTGCCGTAGGAAAGGAGAACAGCAGAACTGGATAGATACAGCAGTAGCAGCACAGCCTCTGGTGCCAGGACTTACTGTGTACTGTGTCGTCATGCTATCAGCATCATACCAATCACACAAAGACTTCTAGCCTCAAAAGGAGGATACACTTCTTGAGAAAATGTGAATGGGCTTGATTTGATCAGTTATAAGTGCCATGTTTTCCTTCCAACCAAAGGGCAGTGGGAACAATCATCTACTGAAAGTTAGTTTGCTTTCAGTCTGAAGACATTCCACACCAATAAACTTGATTTTGTGAGATAATGTCTTGACGTAGAGATATGTTTTAAAGCTGCGATTGTAATTTATTTATGTAAATGGTTAATTTTCCATATACATGCGACAGGCTAGTTCTAGATACCTCATAGCCCACAAATCCGGGACCAATCCATCATGATTATGCAGTTATTAGCCTACTACACAAGTAATCAGTTTATGCTGGACACTCAATATGAACTTGTAGAGAGAACAGTGCAGTCTTCTATAGTGGCATAATTCTTCTCTGAGTGAGTGAGTGTGAATGTGATGTATGCATTTTTATATTCTGCCTTTTTTTTTTTTGTGAGAAAATCACAGTGACTAAATTCTACCAACATGCCATAATTCTAGTATTGTGTTATCTTTGGCATTTGGGTGTCATTGTGGTGTTGTGTAATGTCACTCACTATCCAGCAGAGGTCCCAGTGCTCTGCCGCTGACAATCTTGGCTTACATAATGTTTTGGATATAATCAGCTCTTTGTGACACTCGCCATTTACCAGGACACACATTGTGGAAATGTCCCATTGCCAGTAGGAACAGGTTTTTGAATTAACCCAACTGGAAACATTATATGTTAGAGCTTACACATTAGGGGGAAACAAATAGGCTAATTCCAGATCCAATGAATATAATGAGCTGATTGTACATTTTTTAATTTATATATTTTTAAAAATATGAATTCAATTTAAACACACATAAACCAGCCTAATTAAGATTGCCTAAGAGATATGCGTAGAGTAAAAGTCTAGAGTCTAGAATAAAAGCTAGGGTGTGTGTCCAGAGTGAAAGTGTGTGTGTGTGTGTGTGTGTGTGTGTGTGTGTGTGTGTGTGTGTGTGTGTGTGTGTGTGTGTGTTTCTGTGGCGTGCACGCGTGTAACACGGAGAGACTTGCGTGTGCAGTTATCAGTCACTTGCGCTGCTCTCGATCAGACTATTTTAAACCCACAAATACCTCTAATGCCATGTAATCCTGGCTCTCTCCCTTCTCCACTGGTCGTCTTTCCAAGGAGACAGCCAAGAAAGCAGAGAGATCAGGACAGAGCGAGGGCACAAAGAGCAGAGAGAGAGAGAGAGAGAGAGAGAGAGAGAGAGAGAGGAGGAAGGGCAGAAAACGGAAGTGCACTTTTGCTGTAATCTTGTCAAGTACAGAAGAGAGAAAATCAAATCCAGCCTAAAACAGGATTCACATATTTATTAATGCCATTGGTCTTGGGTTGTTCAATCTATATTTGTGACTATGAACAGATTTCTGCCAATGCTTTCATCCAGACAATGATTTTAATCTGTGACCTTTAATCAATGACTGCCGAGGCTGTTCCAGAGATAGTGTGGAGGAGGATGACATCTTTCTTTTTTCTTTTTTACTGTGTGCTATTATTTCTACGATTCACTTCCTCTTTTGCACTCTTTGTGAAGTTCGGTTTAAATGACGTGTGCTGAGATTCTCAATGATTTACTTCTTTCATAGCCGATTATGTCCCAATGCGAGTTGAACGTCTAATCTGTGCCTCTTCTCGACTGTCTTCTTGGTTGTTGTTGGTTTTGTTGCCTTTACTGTGTTTCCCTATGTGTTGCACAGGTTAAAGGCTCCTTCACACTTAGAATATAGCTATCAAGATAACTAGATTTATATTCTATTCTATATAAATCTTTTTATAGTTATAGTTTTCTTTAAAGTTATGGTTGTAAGTGTGAGGAGGCCTTAAGACTGGGTGGCTGTGAGGATTACAGCGAATGAGATTACATTAGATTAAATCCCCCTGCCACTACTTCTGACTTTGGCTGCCGTTTTTCTCTCCCCCCTGCTCATCTCACTACATTTGACTTTGCACAAACTTGGATCTCTGCTTCATGATGACTTCCACTTTAAGTGTCACTGCACAGCAGCTGAGCAGTGTGCTGCTGTCACACACAAAACATCTCCATGTTAACAAGACATTTAGTCTATTATTGAGTCCTAAAATTGTATTTTTCTTAAAAAAAGTGAAGAAATTTGTCAATGCGGTTAACATGTTTCAATGCAAATCAATCAAGAATTTTGTACAAGTGTAATTTAGTAGATAGTAGTGCAGTGATCTGACTTGTTCCAAGAGACAACATACTAATTTCTACACAATTCCTGAAATTGCATTGGAAACAAGTAGGGTTGTCTCAACCCACTGGCAGATCTTTTGGTTTAAGAAAAATACAACTTTGAATATGAGACTACATGACTTGTTTGATGGATGCTTTTTGCAGTGTGGGAGGAAAGAGGACCGAGAGGCAAATAAGAAGAAAGAATGGCTTGGAGTTCCCTTAATTACATTTATTAATTTCTCTATCTTTTTTGCAGTAAACATGAGCAAAATATTCATACAGTAACAGCAAAAAATTAAGATCCAAAGAGAATAGAATTATCAG
>NC_139623.1:30224388-30239388 GCF_964638095.1 Poromitra crassiceps | reverse complement strand
CGAGCCTCCGTCGTACGGGTGCTACCAGGTGAGCCACCTCATGCTCAAACAAATCTTCTGAAATTGTGTTAGATTATCTGTTAATAGATGATTCATCTGTCATTATGAGCTATAATCTACACTAGGGCTGCACGATAAATCGTATTGTCATCGTCATTGATATGAACATGCGCAATAAACACATCGCAAAGACAGTCTGAAATTCAATGAATAACAAAAATAATTGTATTTACACACGCCATGCATTCATACTCAGCATGCGATCATTTTGTCATGTGTTGTAAATCCAGCGCACACCTTTCCCTTCCAGCGGTGTGCTCCGCCCCTCTGCCAAAGCCCAAACATGCTGTGTCTAGTTTCAGCTTGAGTCGGTAACAGAGAGACATGCTTGTGAGCATAGGCTATTCAATGTTTGGGGTCTATGTTAGCAGCATTAAAGCATAGCTAATATGCATACTTCAATATTTGTTTATCGCAAGTCATATCGGCATCGCAATATTGAACAGTGTTATCGCACATCCTCATATCGTGCAGGCCTAATCTACACTACTGCTATTGCGTGTATTCTGCAAAACAACAGGTCAGGGCTATGAAACACAGACAGAGGATGCTGGCACATTCTTACCCATTCATCGTTGACTTTGTATTTCTGAGAGTTAGCAAATGGATGGGACAAGGACAAAAGAGACCAGCAACACACAATGTTGAGAAAAGAAACAGTAGCATGCAAGACAGACATAGTAGAAAGTGAAAAATAATAACACAGACACTTCTCTTAGTCACTAAGAGAAGAGGAATGGGGTGAGCAGATTGGTCTCATATCACAGATGAGAGTGAAACACGATACAGTAGCTAATGAATGGGCTGGAATCCAAAATGTTACTGTCTGCTAGGCCTTCCATTGTGAAAGGCAGAAAGTTTACCTTTGCCACGCAGGTGACATATGGAGCCTGTCCCTCCTTTCCAGGCCGGAACCCAATCACCTGGTGAGAAAAACAACCCATCAATCACCTGGTGAAAAAAACAACGCATCACCTGGTGAGAAAAAGAATGCATTTCCTGCACCATTCCTATTTCACTTCTTGATATTAAAGCTGCAGTAAGCAATATTATGTGAATACAGGTCTGACAAAAAACAACCAATCAGCCGGTTAGCTAGAACATAACTAGCCAATCACAGCACACAAACAAGGGTCATTCGGGTTCTACTAGAGCAGGGGTTTTCAAAGTGGGTTTTTCAAAGGCCTCCCCAGAGGAGCTCCAAACAGTTTCAGAGGCTCAGTGAATGGCAGTGAAAAAATATCTCATTAGTTATTACATTCGTTATCAAAAGGAGGTCCCATAGAATAACCTAAATGTGTGTGATTTGGTTAAAGCAGCGGTTCCCAACCATTTCAAGGCCCACTTGAAAATCTCAAAAATGTTCACGGCCCACATCTCACTGTAAGCAGTATGGATGCCGAATAATGCGTTCTGAGAGCACATTTTATTTTAACGATAAAAGGAGCTGTCCATCAGCACCACACAGAAAGTGAAGATCTGTCTGCAATAGGCAACTTAACAAATAATGTATTACAAATTAAATAATGGTATCATTCAACAATGTAGAAATGCATTCTCATAAATAATAATAATAATTGCGTCTTCTTTGTTCACAATGGTTGTAATGTTTTGCAAATGATTTGGCGGCCCACTTGCAATACCTTTGCGGGCCACCAGTGGGCCCTGGCCCACAGGTTGGGAATGGCTGGGTTAAAGAGATAGTTCAGAGATACAATAGTTTGGATTTTACTGAGCCAAATACAGTACATGCCTTCAGACAGACCTTATGTATTTGGTGTAGCGTTGAGTATGTCAAACAGCAATACCAGGCTATATTGGCTCAACTGCTGCCACAGGTGGTAATTACAGGATGCTAATAGATGCTACTGACCTCCCTGTTTGTACGTTCAGATAGCAGCTTCTTTTACTGTTTCTGATTGTACTCTTCCTCTCTGCAGTGTTTATACGAGGGATCAGTGTTGGTTAACAAACTGTTTCAAAATACTTCCGGAAACAGGGGTGATGTGCAGAGCGCAGATTATGCTCAGAGTGAGGACTGAGTAGCGGAAGTCGCTGCAGTGACAGTCTCACCGCATCAATAAAAATGTTATTTTAGAGCCACAATATTGTTATAAATATCAACAATTAGCCAACAGATATCAAAGCTGTTAGGCTTTATGGAAAGAGCATGACTCGAACTGGTTGACCATTATATCAAACTGGTCCTTCAGTGGCGTTTTATTGCCACACAACTAACGTTAGCTCACAGCTGACAGCTATAGCTAACAGCTACCGCCGCCACCTAATGCAGATGCATGTATTTACATAGGGGGGGCACCCATGTAGATGTGGATTTGCACGTAACACCCCTCAGCGCCACGAAGGAAGTCAGGTGTTTGTTATTTGTTACGTCATGCTGATTCCTCGTATAGCCTAACTCAGGGGTTCCCAAACTTAAGAATGCCGCAGCCCACTTTGAAATCTTAAAATCTTCCGGGGCCCACCCAACCCTTAATCACAACTTTGATCAACACACGAAACTAAGATAATGTATTTCCCTGTTTTTTTTAGATTATACTGTATATGTTTTATTTCATTAACAGAGCATGTGAACTTGGGCACAAGGGAAATTAATAATCCATCCACATACAAAAACATTTAGACAAAATACCCAAAAGCAGATTGCCAACATTTTCTCCCCCCTTACTCATCAGAAGTATTTGCATGCACATTTGTTGAGACAAAATGTGATGAGCAACAACAAAAAATCAATCCACAAGCTATTAATGCTAGGCTTTGAAAAATGCTACCTTATCTGTAGAGGGGAGACTGGTGGGTACCCATTGAACCAATTTTCATTCAGATAAATTGAGCTGAGAGGTCAAGGGTAGTGTTAATTTCGTCGACAAAAACTATGGCGAAAAATGTTAGTCGACTACCTTTTTCCCCAAGACTAAGACGAGACTAAAATGTTCAGACTTTTAGTTTCATTGACTAAGACGAGACTAAAATACTCAAACTTTTAGTCGACTAAAACTTGACTAAACAAAAAGACGATGAAATAATATGATAATATTAATGATAATGATTTATGATAAATATGATAAAAACTAACAAGGACATTTGACACAGGACTAAGACTAAGACTAAATAAAAAAAATAGATGACAAAATTAACACTAATTATAATATAGACTGTTTTCCCCCTCAATGCAGCAGTTCAGTTTCCTGTGCTGCAGCATCATAGATGTAGCTGACATTTGTTGTGTGTTTTAATGTTTTAAGTCTTAAAACACATTTACAGAGATCGCAGTTACAACATAACTCGCCCATCTTAGCTAAGGGTCTTATCTATATGTGTATGAGACACTGTGTTCCCAAAATGTACAGCTACTTGCTTGTCTACATTACAGTATATCCAGAGAGGTCTGAGCGCTTTCCACACAGCGCAGCCAGCCTCCCTCCCTTCTCCCCTCAGCTGCGGGCTGAGCAGGGTCTGTGAATAGGGTCCACTTGTCCACCGACACTGGCCCGGGTGGGCAGTCAGCATTAGCTACTTTCCCTGGGAAAGAGTTGGAAACACTGCTTCGAATGACCATTACTAGTACAAACGCATCAGCAGATTCAACAGTTTTCATTTACTAAAACTAAACTAAAATGTGAACAGTTTTCATTGACTAAAACTAGAGTAAAATAGTTATAATTTTATTTGATTAAGATGAGACTAAAATGCTCAAACTTTTAGTCGACTAAAACTTGACTAAATAAAAAGAGGATGAGGCTGACTAAATATAAGATAAAAAGATAAAAAACTAACAAGGACATTGGATACGGGACTAAGACTAAAACTAAATTAAAAGATAGCCGACAAAATGAACACTAGTCAAGGGACCCCTTTGAAATAGTTTTCACTCGCCAAAATGTAACGTATGTTTGGAGCGTTATTTAGCCCCCTTCCCGACAAGTTAGTATACGATGCCAATGGATGCCTTAGGTCTTCTAGTTTCTTTTGATACCAGGATCTCCACTGTAGCTTTAAAAATGACCCTGCTACAGACATTTGAAAGATTTGGAAAGATTTAGAAATGAAGGAGCTGGAAGAACAGGTGACCGGGATGCGGAGTGGGAATGACAGACGCCATTGTCCCTATAGTCAGTGTACCATCAGCAGTTATTTTAAGGTAAAATAGTGATGGGGCTTTAACACACACAGAAGACTAGCGATAAATGTTTAAAATCCATATCTGATATGCCAACAATTAATAATAAATGCGGTATGTAGTCCTGATCCTGGCTTGGCTTTTTTTTATGATGATATTTTCCTTAGTCCCAATCAATTTCTATTTCTCAGTCACTCCAAGTCTCCTAGCAACTAGTCTCTTAAAACAGACTGTCTCATCTACATCCGGCGAATGCAGCTATATACAGTCTGTACGTTACACCCCCAGAACATGCACAAGGAAGTTGGGAAAAAAACCTTCAGACTGGAAGGAAGTTCGACAAAATCCAACCAATCACGACACGTGTGTCCACGAAAAAAAAATCTGATTGGACTAATGAGCGGAAGACCCGCCTTAAAAATTTTTTGATTGGACTAATGAGCGGAAAACCCGCCTTTCTGCTTCCCATTCCGGTTGGTGCATGATTCTCCCTCACGAAGTACAGACGGTATAGCGGAAGCATTTGAAAATTGCGGAAGCCAACTCGTCTGTTCTAAGAGACTACCTAGCAACAGCATCCCTTTTCCCATCCCTGTTTCCCTTCCATACCCGGTTCAGCTTGATGATGATGCATGGCTTGCCGACATTGTATCCAAAGAAACGGTCATCGAGTCCAGAGCACTCCTCCAGGATGGTGCGGTTGAACTGACAAGAGCGCTTTGGGTTGTTCTTCACATCGCCGCTGTCGTCCTGCACAAAGTACTGGTCCGGGGTGCACTCATCATTTTTCTGCACCTGTTCTGAGTTGTTGTAGGCTGCAGAGAAAGGGGGGTGCATATTACCTTGTTGCATAAATGTTGTATACAAATAAACTGGTAACACTTTGCAGTAAGGCTACATGAATTAGGGCTTAATTAATGCTTAATAATAATTAACTAACCCTTAATTAACAGTTAAATAATCTGTCTAGCAATCATTTACTAATGGTGTTCATGTTAACTAAGCATTAACCTATACATTATTTAATAGTTTATGGTTATTTAAGGGTTAGGGTTACCTAATGGTTAGGGTTAACTAATCCTTAATAATCATTAACTAAGGGTTAGTTAAATCTTAATAAGCAATGTTACGCATTATTAAGCGTTAACTAACTGTTAATTAATGTACCCTTATTGTAAAGTGTTACCAATAAACTTGCCTTCTCTTGCCTTGCCTTAATTTGTAAAGGGTAAAGTATGGCTTAAAGTTGAATTCCGGTTTTTCTACAACCTTACAACGATCATTTGTTTTGAACGGCGACCTGAAAACAAGGAAAATGTGGCACCTGAAATGCTTGTATTTACGTCCTGTAAATACTTTATTTTCCGACATGCAGAGGCTCACATCGTTATTATATCATAGAGACAATGAGAAAATGATCTATTTTAGCTTGGTGCAGCTGGCTCAGCTCTGTTTGCTGTCCGTCACATTGGTAGATAGCAGCTCCTGTTTCCCCAGCTCCTCAGTTTATAATCCATATGCCGTTATTCCTGCTCGAATAAATATGCACGGCCATTGAATTCAAATGCATCATCTATATTCTCAAAAACAGACGACAGATCAAATACAGACCATGAAAGTCCCCCAGAAGCGCTTTGACACGACCCTTTGACATGACCCGGATGTGGGACTTGCAGGGCAGAGTTCAGCGCTCAGAGCAGTCGATCTGTCATTAGCATAGCATGCTAACTGCTGATA
This sequence comes from Poromitra crassiceps, assembly GCF_964638095.1. NCBI lineage: Eukaryota > Metazoa > Chordata > Actinopteri > Beryciformes > Melamphaidae > Poromitra > Poromitra crassiceps. The sequence continues at coordinate 30,233,450 of NC_139623.1, read as the reverse complement.
TGTATCTGTTTTTGAGAATGTGGACGATTAATTTGAATTCGATGGCCACGTGTATTTCCAGGTTGTAAAAAACTGGAATTCTCCTTTAACTCTAACCCTGGTAGGAGGCAATCTCCCAGTATGGTACAGAAGTTACAGACACCCCACCTCGAGTCTTGTTTTCTCAATAATCTCTATATTTATACTATTTAAACCACTGAATCACTCATTAGAATAATTAATTTTTTGGACAACCCAAAGCAGTATAAGCAAAGAGGCAGACTCACGTGTGAGGAACTTCTCCAGGGCAGTGGCGTAAAAGTCCCAGCTCTCAGTGTTTTGCATGTTGTAGACGATCTCAAGAGACTCGTCTCCTTTGGGTCTGATCATCATGCCTATGAGAGACAGAGAGACTGCTTCATGACTTCAGGCTACACACTGTGACCGATGTTCACCCAGTTGTATTATGACCCAGTGCCCTATTGCTGCTCTTTAGCTGCTGCACCTGGTGTGGCCAGTCTATCTTGCCAAGTTGGTTTGTGGTCATCCAAGGTCTGCAGCATCACATACATTGTCAGTGCAAACAGGCCGGCCAGGAATATGTAGAAAACTAGGTAGAAGAGAAGGATAAGACCTGCAGACAAAAAAAGAGACGAGAGAGTCTTATCAATATCAATGTGAAGTACAATATTATCACAGAAGTAATGATAAAGATCCAATAATTCAGCTAAATTTCCATGGTGACTATTTTGAATTTACGTCACACGTGCGAAACACTAGAGTACAGCCTAGCGTGCTACTGTTGTTTAGGAGCCGTGGTTCTCAAACTTTTTCACGTCAAGGACCCCTAAACTGACACAAATTAGACCATGGACCAGCATTTGATAAGATTTTGTCCTAGGGTCCGGGTCCCCCATCTGATAAGGTTTTATTGCTTAGATGTTTCATTACAGAAACTGTATGAACCCATGCCCAAAATTGTCATATATTCTGTCATTGTGTTACTCATGGATGGAACTATAGTGAAAATAAATTATCCCCCTTTTTGCTGGAACCCCCTCAATGACCCCTGTGGGACCCCACTTTGAGAACCACTGGTTTAGAGGTTTGAGTGCAGCAAAAAGGAATCAGACAGAAAACAAAAAAGGAATCCAGACATACAGTACTTCTATTTGTTACATTGCAGGGCTGTACAGAAGGGGCACTATCTGTAGAAAGGGCACTATGTGTAGAAAGGGCACTATCTGTAGAAAGGGCACTATGTGTAGAAAGGGCACTATCTGTAGAAAGGGCACTATCTGTAGAAAGGGCACTATGTGTAGAAAGGGCACTATCTGTAGAAAGGGCACTGTCTGTAGAAAGGGCACTGTCTGTAGAAAGGGCACTATCTGTAGAAAGGGCACTGTCTGTACATCAATGTAACACAGAAATATGTAATCCCAGTGAATTCCCTTTTTGTTCTCTGCATGCGAATCCTTTCTTGCTGCACTGAAACTTTCTCCCTGACAGTAAAGAAGACAAAAGATAGAAGCTCTACCACTGTGTGAACCAGGGTGGGAATTTCACCATTTTAGGGGCAAGGCCATCTTGCAGCATTTGCAGCATTGCAATTTGTTTTAGGGCACAAGGCCACATGCCAGGGCACAAAGGCAATTGCTCTATTGACATCAACAAGGGTGATTTTTTGGAAATGTGTGTTAAAATAAGCAAATTCCAAATCCTTTGCATAGGGCAGGCTACATTAAACTGAGACCACTGATGCTTTTAAAGCAAGTGGCAGTAGCAGGCTGGTAGCAGGGCACTGCCAATGTGGCCTTATGGATCTCAGGGCATCACGGCCAGAGGGAGGGGCAACGGAGGCCACCGTGTAATTCCCACCCTGGTGTGAACCACTGTTCACACCAGCGGCAAAGAAAAATTTGCCTTTTTTGCATGTTTGGGTTTTTTTTGGGGGAGGAGGGGGGGGGGGGGGGGATGGGAGTGGGCCCGGGGCGGGCGCACCCTCTGCCCCGGTGTACGCTCCGCTACTGAGCACTAGTTTTATGTATGCCAATCTTCCTGGCAGAGATGTACATTAAAAATGGCCACCATGGGAATAAGATAAGTACAATTCAATTCAATTCAATTCAACTCAATTAATCAACCTCCTTTTTTGTAAAGGGCAACATGGACAGCAGAAGACTCTTGTGTGTCCTGTGGCAAATAAGATATCTTTTTTAATAAGTACCAATTCCATTGAGATTCTGAAGAAAGTAGTTTTCACAACCCAATAAACAAAAGTGTTTAAACAAAATAATAACATTTCAATATGTCTCCCCCCTTCATTATGGACTTGATCTGCACATCTGATCACATTAACGTGGGTATTTATAAACCCTGAGCTTAATTGATGTGGAGAATTGTCAGCTCTGCACCATGTTCAGAATTGACATAACATTTCCTATGGGCTGCTGCATGCAAGCCTTCTCTGTGCTGTTTTGTTATGCATTATGGTAGAAAAGATTAGATTTATGTCCATCTTTTATATTTATTTATCATCAGCAATGATTGCTGTGTCCAGACTATACTTGTTGAGCTTGTTGCTGTTTAAATCGAATGCTTGTGATTTATGCATGAAGGGTACATAAGACTAAAGTATGCAGCTTTAAATAAGTGCTGTTTCATAAATAATGTGCAATCATATTTTGAGAAATGATATTACGTCCAGATCAAATGAATTTTAAATGAGATGGAGCTGGCCGAGCCGGCTTTGACTTCAGGAATGCAGTGTTTGCCTGGTCAGTGGTCACACTCTGTGACCTCTGTGACAGTATTTGCCTGCTTACTCTCTCTGATCAGTGTTTGCCTGGTCACTCTCTCTGATCAGTGACCCGCACTGATCATATATATTATATATATTGGTAACACTTTACAATAACCTACACAAATAATGTAGTAGTTACTAGTAAACTAATCATTAACTAATAATTAGTTAATGAGTAGTTAATGTATAATTTGTCATTAGTCAATCACTAGTTAATCATAGTTAATGAGTAGGTAGTCATTAGTTAATGATTAGTATCTAAGTTCCTGAGCAGAGTAGTTAATCATTACTTAATGATTACTAAATGTCAGCTCGTGAATATAGTAGTTAATCATTAGTTACTGATTAGTCGGTCAGTTCCATGAGTAGAGTAGTTAATCGTTCGTTAATGATTAATAAATGTCAGTTTGTGAATATATTAGTTAATCATTAGTTAATCATTAGTTAAGGTCACATTGTGAGTATAGTACTTAATCATTAGTTCATGATTAGTTGTTAGTTCCTTAGTAGAGTAATTACTCATTAGTTAATGGTTAGTCAATGGTCAGTTTGTGAGTATATAGTTAATTGTTAGTTACTCATTACTTAATTGTTACCTGATCATTAGTTACTCTTTTTGTGTACCCTATTGTAAAGTGGTGCATCATACTCAGTAGTTTATGAATACTGAATTATTACTGAATTATTATCTGTCTATTAGTTAGTCTTTTTGTGTACCCTATTGTAAAGTGGTGCATCATATTCAGTAGTTTATGAGTACTGAATCATTACCTGTCCATTTGTTACTCTTTTTGTGTACCCTAATATAAAGTGAAAGATATCCTTATCAAATAAACACTTGCTCCAGGTGAGATTTGATCATATATATTATATATACTGTATGTATATTCAGCGGTGTTTGCCTGGTCACTCTCTGATCAGTGACCCGCACTGATCATATATATTATTTATATTCAGCAGGTTTGCCTGGACACTCTCTCTGATCAGTGACCCGCACTGATCATATATATTATATATATTTATATTCAGCAGTGTTTGCCTGGTCACTCTCTCTGATCAGTGACCAGCACTGATCATATATATTATATATATTTATATTCAGCAGTGTTTGCCTGGTCACTCTCTGATCAGTGATCCGCACTGATCATATATATTATATATATTTATATTCAGCAATGTTTGCCTGGTTACTCTCTCTGATCAGTGACCAGCACTGATCATATATATTATATATATTTATATTCAGCAGTGTTTGCCTGGTCACTCTTTCTGATCAGTGAGCAACTGACCAAATATGTAGGCAAGAGGCCAGTTAATCTCCCTTAATAGAGGCCCTTGTTCCCCATCTACAACATCTGCTTGCTTCTCTCTCTCTCCCTCTCTCAATCTCTCTCTCTCTCTCTCTCACACACACACACACACACACACACACACACACACACACACACACACACACACACACACACACACACACACAGACGCACACACAGACACACATACCACACCACACTCTCCTACAGACTAAAAAATACCATGAATTGGATAATAGGACCTAGTAGAATGCAGAAATGATTATTTAATGGCAAAAACATAATATTGATCCGCTCACCTACCCTCGCATTCTGGCATTCGCACGACTGACAAATATCCTGGCTGTAACACAGCCTGGCTGTAACACGACTGACAAACATCCTGGCTGTAACACAGCCTGGCTGTAACACGACTGACAAACATCCTGGCTGTAACACAGCCTGGCTGTAACACAGCCTGGCTATAACACAGCCTGGCTGTAACACGACTGACAAACATCCTGGCTGTAACACAGCCTGGCTGTAACACAGCCTGGCTATAACACAGCCTGGCTGTAACACGACTGACAAACATCCTGGCTGTAACACAGCCTGGCTATAACACAGCCTGGCTATAACACAGCCTGGCTGTAACATGACTGACAAACATCTTGGATGTAACACAGCCACTGCCCCTCCTCGACACTTAAATAGTGTGAATTAAACGGGGATTGAATGGCCGGTCTTTGTCCAATTTCATGATCAAGTTGCAGTAACAATGGAAGGAGAGCAGAGGGGGGAGGATTGGAATGATGACAGGAGGGGATAGATGAGGACCCCCTGGAGATTGGGGCACAGGGTCAGGGGATTACAATCCGGTGTAAAGTGTTACACTAGTGACTAGACCATAATAGTGCAGCATATATTTGGGGAATTGCTGCTCACAAACATGAAACTGAAATCATAGGTTAAAATGGCTGCACTGTAGAGGTTAGACAAACCATTTCCTAAAGCAGTATCAGTCATTACAATAATCCACAGCATATAGCTTACATTTTTTGGAAACAACTGTTTGATCCAATCTTAGGGTATTTTCTGCTTACATGTTAATGTTAAAATCTGACTAGCACATCCCCCCACCTTTAGCCTAGACACCTGAGGCCAGTGTTGGGTAGCAGCTGAGCGTGCTGAACCTGTGGGTCTGCTGGATGGCCCCCAGCATGCGGCTCAGCCCCTCTGTCAGCAGGCCCAGCACTGCAGAGGCCTCCCTACACAGCCCAGCTTACAGGAATCCATAACAAAATGTCAAGGGCAAGCACCTCCCTGGGGAAGGTGGTGGTGGGGGGGGGGGGGCAGTTGTTACACATCAGACTGTCTTCGATGATTGAGAGGTTGTGTTTCTGTTTTTGTGCCTGTTTTTGTCCATCCCAGGTCCTTTCTAGGTGTGGTTTGCATGTTGTCCCAGTGTTCGTGAGGGTTTCCGCCGGGTACTCTGGTTTCCTCCCACCATCAAAGACATGTATGTATGGCCCCACCTCATAAAAACCCACTTGCTACAGAAACCTCAATCGCAGGCTTCCTCTGTTTGGGGAGCTTATTGGCGTTGTGTGGAAGAAGAGTCATCAAATATACAGTCAGGCCCCGGGGCCCGGAGCAGGCTGAGGGCTCTGCATGGTGCGGGAATCCGAGATATTTGTGGTGCTGCTCACCACAAATATAACAGCACCTTGGGGAGATGATGTGTGCACACATGCGTGCAGGGTTAAGCGTGAAGGCAGGGTTAAGCGCGCAGGCAGGGTTAAGCGTGCAGGCAGGGTTAAGCATGCAGGCAGGGTTAAGCGTGCAGGCAGGGTTAAGCATGCAGGGTTAAGCATGAAGGCAGGGTTAAGCGTGCAGGCAGAGTTAAGCGTGCAGGCAGGGTTAAGCGTGAAGGCAGGGTTAAGCAGGCAGGGTTAAGCATGCATGCAGGGTTAAGCGTGCAGGCAGGGTTAAGCATGCAGGGTTAAGCGTGCAGGCAGGGTTAAGCGTGAAGGCAGGGTTAAGCGTGAAGGCAGGGTTAAGCAGGCAGGGTTAAGCATGCAGGCAGGGTTAAGCGTGAAGGCAGGGTTAAGCAGGCAGGGTTAAGCATGCATGCAGGGTTAAGCGTGCAGGCAGGGTTAAGCGTGAAGGCAGGGTTAAGCGTGAAGGCAGGGTTAAGCATGCAGGCAGGGTTAAGCGTGAAGGCAGGGTTAAGCATGCAGGCAGGGTTAAGCATGCAGGCAGGGTTAAGCGTGCAGGCAGGGTTAAGCATGCAGGCAGGGTTAAGCGTGAAGGCAGGGTTAAGCGTGAAGGCAGGGTTAAGCATGCAGGCAGGGTTAAGCGTGAAGGCAGGGTTAAGCATGCAGGCAGGGTTAAGCATGCAGGCAGGGTTAAGCGTGAAGGCAGGGTTAAGCATGCAGGCAGGGTTAAGCGTGAAGGCAGGGTTAAGCATGCAGGCAGGGTTAAGCATGCAGGCAGGGTTAAGCGTGAAGGCAGGGTTAAGCGTGAAGGCAGGGTTAAGCGTGCAGGCAGGGTTAAGCATGCAGGCAGGGTTAAGCGTGAAGGCAGGGTTAAGCGTGAAGGCAGGGTTAAGCATGCAGGCAGGGTTAAGCATGCAGGCAGGGTTAAGCGTGAAGGCAGGGTTAAGCGTGCAGGCAGGGTTAAGCGTGCAGGCAGGGTTAAGCGTGCAGGCAGGGTTAAGCATGCAGGCAGGGTTAAGCGTGAAGGCAGGGTTAAGCATGCAGGCAGGGTTAAGCGTGCAGGCAGGGTTAAGCGTGAAGGCAGGGTTAAGCGTGCAGGCAGGGTTAAGCATGCAGGCAGGGTTAAGCGTGAAGGCAGGGTTAAGCGTGCAGGCAGGGTTAAGCATGCAGGCAGGGTTAAGCGTGCAGGCAGGGTTAAGCATGCAGGCAGGGTTAAGCGTGAAGGCAGGGTTAAGCATGCAGGCAGGGTTAAGCGTGAAGGCAGGGTTAAGCATGCAGGCAGGGTTAAGCGTGCAGGCAGGGTTAAGCGTGAAGGCAGGGTTAAGCGTGAAGGCAGGGTTAAGCGTGAAGGCAGGGTTAAGCGTGCAGGCAGGGTTAAGCATGCAGGCAGGGTCAAGCGTGCAGGCAGGTTGGCTTCGCCCCAGGTGGGGGGGGGGGGGGGGGGGGGGGGGGATTGGTTGTGGGGTTCACAGTTTGCCCTCTCAGACCAAGCCGATGATGGCCAGCATTTCTCTGTCACCCTCCTTTTCTTCACAGTTAGATAGTTGAAAGCGACAGAACAAAAGGGTGGTGTAGGATGGCTCACGTCCTGCTCTTTCTTCTCCCATCATAATGGCAGGAGGTGTCTCTTTTCTTTCAGAATTAATTAGGATGACACGTTGCTAATTTGGTTTATAAACCCCTGATCAAACAGAGCTTTGAACAGAAAATGAAATGGCATTGGGAAAAAATAAAGAATAGCTTTGAGCTGTGGTTCTTTTAATGTCAAGCCATTCTCCATCTAATTTAGTTTACAGTGTGCAATCGGTAATAAACAAATCATGGAGAGTACTACGAACCACAAATATCATGTTGTTTAGCTTCTTATTGTGCCAAGCTCCTTTGAGGGTCTTTTCCTAGGATGCAGTGACACCCCTTAATGGTTCTTGGATGTGGGAGGGACAGAACACTTAATTAGGCCTATTATAAATAGAGGGAATTGTTTAACCATGCTCGCCTGGTGTCAGCTGGTAGCGCTATCAAAACTGGCTGTTTCCATATCATTACAGCCCTCTGCGCAAAATAGAACAGAGATAGGAGAGTTTTGTGTTTCTTCCTCAAAGAGGTCTTTGATGTAATGCTCTGAAAATAGGCTACATTGCACTGCGCAAGTCGATGCACAAACACCATCCTTTGGACTGTAGAGAAAGCCTTGCTCCGAAACCAGTGTAAGTAGAGGTACAATTTTACCTTGTCTTTTACCTCTTACCTCGTTCATTGTAACCAATGAGGAAATGGTATGTTGAAAAACCAGGTATAGCAGGCCTACACGTTGTGGCTTACTACAGAAATAGCCAATTAACCAGCCTTAGAGAGCACAGCTTATAGAGGCCACCAGTCCTCAAAGCACCTGGGATGCATTGAGCTGGATTAAGTGGTGCATTGTGGGATGATTCCAGCATAGGTAGCAGTCAAATGACTCCCCACCCAGTGCTATAGCCCAATACAATGTCTGGTCAGGATAAATGAGCATCAAGATGCCATTTTAAGATAAAAACATTTTTGGCTGTCAGCATGATCCCATCTCCAAACACAACATTGCAGTATTTGCATTGAGTTCATGTTCACACTGAAAAGGAAAGGATACTGTAAAAAATAAGCAACATTGCTGAAAGTGATTTGCTTTGCTAGAACCAAACTGACGTCCTGAATTGATACCTTATCTGCCAGCCAATGAAGTCATTAGATTAGGATTAAATCCCTCACTGCATGTTTTACTCACACTTGGGAGGGGCTGGGCTGGAGCTGATACAAATAGCATTTGGCCCTCGGCTTTACCCAGATTAAAACGCTCCAATGTCATTAGAACAGGGCCATATGTGCCATATCATTTGGTGGATCTTTTAAATAGTTGCCGGCTGGGTGTGTGGAGGAAAACAATAAGCTGAATGCCAGCGTTACTGTCCTTTGAAGTGGCTGCTCTGCTGTTCAATCTCCATTGGAAACCCTTGGGGGAAAAGCATGAAAATAAATCTTATAGAGTTTAGAGTTTATGTGGAATGCTTTGGCTATTGGAAAATGTTACGGGTTGACCCATCTATCCGCGTTTACCTTCAACAAATAGCCATAACCCATCTCCCTGACGAATGAGTCCAGTATGCGCCAGAATTAATGTTAAAACAAGCTATTGGACTCCAGCATCGCACCCACAGAGAGAGACGAGAGAGAGAGAGACAGAGAGAGAGAGCGAGAGAGAGAGAGAGAGAGAGAGAGAGAGAGAGAGAGAGAGAGAGA